>NC_050443.1:99784582-99832082 GCF_903995425.1 Onychomys torridus
TTTAAAAAGTTTATCCAAAAGATGTCTTCTCCCACTTACAGGAAAAAAAACAAAACAAAACTGGCTTTTATGAGTAAACCATGCCTCAGGAAAGATGTCTTTATTGCTGTCCAGCAGAGAATTCCATGTCTATGTTTCCCAAGACATTCAGTTCTGGAGAATGAGATTTGTTGCTTTGAGAAAACAACAGAAGCAAACAAAAAAGGAACTCAAAACCAATTTGGAAGTGGTTATTGTTTTTGAGGGCAAACAACACTGAAATTATTCACCATGTGTTGCGGTTTTGACGTTGTATTTGTTGGCTGGTTTGGGAGTTGTTATTCTGGAACAGTATCTCTTCCAGTGTAGCCCAGGCTGGTCTCAAATTCACAACCTTCCTGCCTCAACCTCCTGTGTGTAGAGTCGCAGGCATGAATACACTCAGTCTCCTAGTGTGTTTAAAAAATATATTTGTGATTTTTATTTTAAAAAGCTATCTAGGAATCACCTGTTACTTTGGGATAATTATTGCAAATAGAGAAGATACACTACCACCGAGTTTCTCTCTTCTTCACGGGGAATGGCAGCCTTGAGCTTCATCTACAGACATGGCATATTGGAGAAGATACAGCTGCAACCAAGCCACAATGACATTTGGGAAGAAATGGAAGTCCCTTGCAATGTGTTGTTGTTAGCTGGTACATACCAGGGGCTGGAGGAAGTGACAGCATTTTTACCTCCAAAGTGAAGCAAAAGTTTGTTCTTCTCAATTCTGAGATGAGTAAGTGTCAACATTCATTAAGCTGGGATCGTATGAAGGCCACGTCAACAACGCTCAGGATCACACCCAGGCCTCACCTTGGCCCTGTCAGGTTAAGTACTTATCTTCATCCCATTCTACTGGGGGGGATAAAGGAAAGAAAGAAAGAAAGAAAGAAAGAAAGAAAGAAAGAAAGAAAGAAAGGAAGAAAGGAAGGAAGGAAGGAAGGAAGAAAGAAAGAAAGAAAGAAAGAAAGAAAGAAAGAAAGAAAGAAAGAAAGGGAAGAGGCTCTGAGAACTTCAGTTTCATGTGTGTCACAGACCAACCCCAAAATATAGAGACTTAGCTCTTCACTGTGCTTTACAGTGACTCATCTGCGCACAGCTCCAGCCACAGAGCATCCAGCCATAGACACACTGCTTTCCTGTGCCTATCTGAGATTTCTTAGCACAACCAAAGAAGATCACACCAGGCATGATGGCATATGTGATTAGTTCCAGCACTCAGGAGCCGGATCCAGGCATATCTCCACTCATTCTAGACAAGCCTGGTCTACATAGAGAGTTCCAGGCTAGCCAGAGTTGCATGGTGAGATCATATCTCAGAAACAACAACAATAAATATCAGACAGTCTGGCCATTACCTGTCCCTGCCTCACTCCTTGCCCTTGGCCTTGCATTCTAGAGTGACTTCCCAGTAGCTCCTGTTGGCCAACTGCAGAACACCAGCTCTGATTAGGAAAGCATAGTTCCTTTCATGACATCTCTTATTGTGTTCCCTGGGCCTGTGGCAATATCCCACCCCCTGGGGCCCCAACATTCTTTTCTCGTCATCAATCACCTCTGCAGGCATGGTTCCCTGAGGTTGGCTGTAAATTTATTCACTAAATAATCTATGACAGAACTGGAGATATAGCTTAGCTGTAGAGTGCTGGCCTAGCATGCATGAAGCCCCAGGTTCAATTGCCAGCACCTCATTAACCAGGGGTAGTGTTGCATACCTGTAATCCCAGCCTTGGGGAGGTGGAAGCGAGAGAATCAGAGGTTCAAGGTCATCCTTGGCTACACAGTGAGTTCAAGGCCAGCCTGGCTACATGTGACCTTATCTCAAAATAATAATAATAATAATAATAATAATAATAATAATAATAATAATAATAAACTGTAACAGATACCAGAAAGGAGGTGGAAATACTCAGCACTGTGCTTCACATGTGCTTGACTCTCTATGCCTATATTGTGATTGAATGGATTAACTAATGAATTGGTGGATGGATGATGGATACTGCCTATGCTCCGTACCGTACAGTCTGGAAGACAAGTCGATAGAATTCCCAATGAGGAGCTCCACCATGAGCAGAGAACATTTTCTAAAAGGACACTATTGGATTTTATGAGGGTAATCTTCCTGGAACTCTTCCTGGAAGAAGCAGGGCTTGAGCTGGAGTCTGAGGCCAAGAAAAACGAGGACAAAGAGACAGCAGTTTTCTAAAGAGAGGAAGGCCTCCACCTCATAGTGGAAAATGGGGCAAACGGGGTTTACAACAGCCTAGAATCACAAGGGAATCCCTGCAAAGTACATGGAACTTAGGTCAGACTGAGGACAGAGGGTGCCAAGCCACAGCTTACTTTAGGCAAAAGATAAGTCCTCAAAGAAGTAAAGGCTGAGCACAGGAGTCCACACTTGTAATCCCAGCACTAGGGCAATGGAGGCAGGATCTGTGAGTTCAAGGCCAGCCTAGTTACATAGTGAGACTGTTACAAAAAGAAAGAAAGAAAGAAAGAAAGAAAGAAAGAAAGAAAGAAAGAAAGAAAGAAAGAAAGAAGAAAGAAAGAGAGAGGGGAATGGAGGGAGGGAGGGGAGGAGGGAGGGAGGGGAGGAAGGGAGGGAGAGAGGGAGGGAGGGAGAGAGAGAGAGAGAGAGAGAGAGAGAGAGAGAGAGAGAGAGAGAAGGAAGCAAGAAGGTCAAAGAGAAAGAGGAGAGATGAGAGTCTGGGGACACGGTTCAGTCAGGAAGTGGTGTGCATGGTGAAGACCTAAGTTCAAATCCCCAGCACCCACATAAAAAGCTAGGTATGATGTGAGCGTTTACAACCCCAACTTGGAAGACAGGAGGATTCCTGGGGCTTGCTGGCCCGCTAACCTAGAAGAATCAGAGAGCCTCAGGATTAGCCAGTGTCCCTAGCTCGGAAACAGTAAGACAGAGTGATGGGAGAAAATATTTGATGTCCTCTACCAGAATCTACATGCATGAGCACATGCACTTGCACATGACTGTGAGCATACACCATATATAAACACACACAGTAAGGTGGAAAGCCCAGAGGGGTGACCTCTGTCCTACACACATGTGAGAGTGCACACACACACACACACACACACACACACACACACACACACCAAGAAGAAGCAAGGACCAAACTATCTCTATGGTCTCTCCCAGACCTCTCCCATTGCTAGTACAGTTTATGGAGAAGTAAAGCTTAAGTGTTTTCAAGCCAGGAGTCATAAGAGGCAAAAATAGGGCCACCGAAGCATGGCCCCCAATAAGGCCAGCTGGCTGTGGTAAGGCAGGTGTCATTGCTCCAGCTAAATCTGAGTCCTTCAACAATCATGAAGACAAAAAAGAGTGCTCGGCACAAAGGCCTCACCGTGTCTGCGGGTGTGAGGCTCCTTCCCCTCACAGCTTGCTGACTCTTTAATGGGGCAAAGTGAAAGTACAGCAAATATAAACCTTTCCCTCATTCCTTTGCAGGGCAAAAAATATTTAAACAGAGTTTAACCCATCTTAACAGCCAGAATTGAACAAACATGGGCCTCCTTCTGTAAAGACAGCAAACAGAGAAGGAGGACTGGATCATGTATAAAGCAGGGCAAAGGACACTAAATGGAAGAATTAGAGCAAATGTACCTGATACCTCATGCTCCTGCCCAGGGGACAGTACTTAAGTGAGGTGACCTAAATCGTAGTCTTCACAGATTTGAGACTACTAAATCCCTAAAACAATTCTTAACAAGAAAATATCCCACTAGGTGTGGCAGTGCACACCTTTAACCCCAGCGCTGAGGAGACAGTGGTGGATGGATCTCTCTGAATTTGAGGACAACATGGTCCATGGATCAAGTTTCAGGCCAGCCAGCGCCACACAGTGAGACTGTCTCAAAATCAATCCCTAGAACGTGCAAACATCTGGAATGGGGCTCATGCAGCCCCAGAAACAGAAGCTATAGTGAGTAGATTAGTCAATGCAGTCAAGTTGGTGAACCTAATGAATGGATTTAAATTTTTCCTAAAATCCAGAGGAAAAAGATAAGGAGAGAAAAAGAGAAACAGATCAAAGGGATAAATGTTCTATGATTGGTCCCCAAAAGACCAAAGCAGGAGCGTAGTAATGGCTCCCACAATGCCACATGACTGCAAGCTTGGAAGTGCAGCTCCGCTGTCTGTGCTGAGGGGGAGCTAGGGCTATTGCTTCTGTCCATACCAATGGTGTGAGTTCTCCTCCAAGTCTAGGTTCAAGCCAGGCATATTAGCCCTGTGAGTCCAGGCTGAGGATGAGAAGAGCAATATCTTATCTCACACAGGCAGAGAGCCTAAAGTCTCCCTTGTCCCTCCTCTGACTTTTCTGTGTCCAGGTCCTCAGTAGAGCAGATTGCAGCTACTCATGTGAGGGAGGGCATTCCACTCTAGGGGCCCACCATTTCCAATGTTAACCTCATCTGGAATCTTCCATCCACATAGACATATCCGGAAATAATGTTTCACCTATATCTGGGCACCCCATGGCCAGGTCAAGTTGATGCAGGAATGAAACATGGCACATGTGACACCATTTTCACAGTGTCTGATTGGCTGTGTAGATCAGACCTAGCCATATGGAAAGAGCATCAACACCAGGCAACAATACTCTTGGGGTCCACCTTTGAGGCTAATTGTCACAGACCCAAACCATCTGAGGGCTACGTCTGTCCCTCTTAACCTAATCTAATGAAGAAAAGAAGTGTGTGAGTGTGTTTGTGTGTTGGCATGTGTGTGGTATATCTGTTAGTGTATTGTGTATTGTGTGGTGTGTATTAGTGTATGTGTAGTATATGGTAAGGTATGTGTGTGGTGTTGGTGTGTGTAGTGTATGTGGTGTATGTTGGTATGTGAGTGTGGTGTGTGTGATGTTTATACGTTATATGTGGTATGTGATGTGCATGTGTTGTTTATATTTGTATCGTGTGTTGGTATGTGTGGTATATGTATGTGGTATGTGTGGTATGTATGTGGTTTATGTATGTTAGTATATGTGTATAGTTGTGCAATGTGTATGTGGTCTGTATTGATCGTTTTTATATTGGTGTGTGTGTGTGGTATGTATGTGGTGTGTGTTCGTGTGGTGTGTATGTGGTGTATATTGGTGTGGTGTTTGTATTGGTGTGTGTGTATGTGTGTGTGTGGTTTGTGTTGATGTGTGTATTTAGTGTGTGTTGGTGTGGGCTTTTATTGGTGTGTATACGGTTCTGAAAAAGAAAATCGAGGCTGCACAATGGACAACTTGAGACAGCAAATTGAATAATCTGATGTCATGGGCAGTTTCTGAGCATGGAACAGTACAGCCTCAGCCTTTTCAAAACCATATTCTACCAGCGCTGTGGCAGATAGGGGAAGGCGGAAGAGCGTGCTGTCGGGGGTCTGTGGGGAGACATGGAAACTATTTAAGCAGTTGCTTCTGGGTGCTGAACTACACCCAACAACTGAAGTGGAGGGGCAGCCATGCAATCAAGAGACATTTCTAAATGAGACGAACCAAAACTCAGAGTGGAAGTTAATCTCATTGCAGACCTCTACCCTGCATAACTGCCAATCACTCTTACCCTCAACCCAAAATCCAGCACCATGGCTATTTCATACAGGAAGTACACAATGGCAGCCAGTGAGGGGCATGCAGCCCAAGTCAGTCTTAACCTCAGTTCTAGAAGGACCCTACTGTTTACTGAAAAGACCAGAGGAAAACAGTCAGGTACATCCTAACCAAGGCGATAGCTCGCTCTCGATCTCACCCTTGCTCTCTCCCTCTCCCACTCTCTTTCTCCTTCCCTGCCCTGTGTGTGTGTCCTTCAGAAACACCGCTACTTTTTTTATTCTGAAAATGTCTTCTTATAGACAAAATGGCTCAAGCAGTCCAAGGTTCATATCTTAAAAGTTTGGGAAGCCTAAAAAGTGAATCCACAGCAGCTAAGCGTGCATTCATCCCTGAAACCATCCCCATAGCAGGGGGGTAGGCAGTTCTGACTGACGGTCCAGGCCTGCGTGTGAACATTTTAATGATAGAAATGGTATCAACCCATGTTCATTGACAATCTAATATAGGCCCATCACTTTTTTAATTGTCCTTCCTTTGAAAGCTAGGTGCCTGTTCCTCTTATCTAAATGTGGACCAAACTTACAAACTCACTCATAATTAATCAGATGAGGATGAAAATGGAGGTGTAGCTTCTAAGGCTATGCCATAAAAGACATGGCCACTTTTGCTTCACCCTCTTGGGGAGTGCTCACTCTGGGAGTAATGGGCTGCCATGTCCTGAGGATCCTCAAGCCGCTCCAAGGAGGTTGATACAGGGACAAACTCAGAGCTCCAACATGGCATCAGATGAATAAGACTTCTTGGAAATGGCTTCCCCAGCCTCAGACCCATCTTCAATGACTACAGCTCCAGCTATTATCTCCATTGTTTCTTCATGAGCCTGAACCTCCCAGCTGAGCTGCTCCTAATCTCCCAACTCACACAGACTGTGACAACAATAAACACTTCTTGCTGCCTCTAAGTTTGAGGTTACTTTGGTATGTGACCTACAGGCATGCATTCTGTATCCTGCTTTTTCCCTTCAGTGTTACAGTTCTTAACTCTCTCATATTGATACAGTAAGTGGAGTTATTTGCCCTGACTTCCACAATCAGTCTATCTATTTATTCTTATTGCTAGATAACTAGGTGTCTCCATATGTTGTTTTTTAATTCTATTACGAAATGCCTGATATAAACAACGGAAGATATACTTTTCAAAAGTGTGTCCTTGGTCACCTGCTTCCTATAGCCAGACCCCATTCCCAGTTTCCACCACGTCCCAATAATGCCAGTAAATTAAGAAGCCATCAATGAATACATCCATTGGTTAGGTCAGAACCCTCAGGATTTGAAGTTTCTCAGTAATATCACCAACCTCAAGACCAAGGCTTCCAAACATGAGTCTTCTCAGGGGACACTTCATATCCAAACTGTGGCACTCCAGTTCACTTTGGTTACAAGCCGTGCTGGAATGAGCAAGCATGTGCATATCCCTATGTGTGCATGCATAGAAGATTTTGGGCAGCACACACTGATGTTTTTCTAGATAATGCTACCTTGTCCTTTAGTGTAAACACTGGAAGACAGCCCATTAGCCATGTTTGGCAGGATCTCCCACATCTCTGGGAGCACTCACACTGTCAGATTTTCATCCTGGACTTCCAAAGCATGAACAGTGTCTCATGGGCACCTTGTGACAAGCACTGAGGATCCTCCTGTCACCAGACATCCAGGGCCTTCTGCAATGCTGGGCACAAACACTGTTGGCTCACTATCAGTTCTTTCATCTCCTAAGAGATTTCCCATGATCCCCCACTCCTAAGCAAATTCAGTTCTTCGTCACTGGCCACATGGAATACCTAGAAATGCCTCTGTCAACCAGCTGTTTCCTGGAAGAATATGGGCTCTGGAGAGCAGGCTGCCTTTACCCACTCTCTCCCTCCTCTTGCCATTGGGAAGTGTGCCAGCCAGCCAATAGAGAGCTTAGCCAGGGTACAGAATCTTCTACAAGGGCATCTAAGAATTCAACACTCTGGAGAAAGGCCCAATGGGACAAAGGGGAACCATGAGGAAGGGATGTACCCAGCCCCAGGCCCTGGGCAAGACCTGTATACCCTGTTCATGCTTTGAGGACACAGTGGAAACATGTACAGGGACTAGCCTTGGGTTTCCCTCAGAAATGGGCTTCCCTCAAAGGCTCTGGGACCAGCTGAGCCCTAAGCAGGGACCATGTCAGTCTAAACAACACAGTGCTCTGCGTCATGCAGCATTAAGAGCTGGAAACAGAAAGTTCCCAAATGCTCAAGTGTTGAGGACTTTTTCCTGCAGCGCTGGCCATAAGAGACTGGATCACAAAGACACTAAACTAATCATTGGGTTACTCCACTGATGAATGGACTCCTAGTGTGTGGGACCTAATTAGAAGAAGTAGGTGGCCTGGGGGAGAAGGGACACATCCCTAAGAGACATATCCTGACCCTGACTCTTTCTCTGCTTCCTGGCTGCCACAAGCTAAGCACACTTCCACTGTAGTGTTCTGCCTGGCCACAGGTCTAAAAGCACCCAAGCCAGCTGACTATGGAGTGCAGCCTCTGATACCGTGAGCCAAAATTAATTTTTCTTCTTCTAAGCCAATGTTCTCAAGTGTTTTGTCACAGTTAAAAGACGTGACAAACATGCCTGGGGGTGGGGCCTAATACTTGGAGTGTGGTGCAACATCTTTCAGCATTCTTTCATGTGTGAGGAAATTTCACACGTTTTTGTTATATCCACAGGCCACTCCTTTAATGCTGTAAACAACGACTGATAGACATCTTTTACTTTCAACACATTTGTAAATGTACAAAAGTAAAACTTGTTCATTGCCACCCAGCATCAGCTGAGGATGTAGACTAGGATAAAGATAACAATGTCAGTAAGCAGTGCTCCGTGCTGCCATCTTTCTATGGAAGGGGAGGAAGGGGAGGGGAGGAAGAGGGGAAGGAAGGAGCAGCAGCCAGAATGTAGAAGTGTTCAAGGCCCTGTCAGCACAACATCTCGGTTTTTTTTTTCCTGTGGTTCAACATTGTCCAGTGTTGATAAGCTTCTCCATGAATGATGTCAGTAGCTTTTCTCACTTTCTACAGCCATAGTCATGGCTGTCCCCTGAGCAGGACCTCGCCCTCAGCCTCCATGGTGGCTTAGTGCGGCTGAGGTCGTTCTAAATAGAGTGTGAGTGGTTGGCACTTGCATGCTAGAACTTCGAAACGGCATGCAAGTGCCAACCACTCACTTTCCCCTTCAGGCTCACTGAGCAGTGACCTCTTGAAATCCACATGCTGGGAGGAAGAATGCCCCATGCTCTGATGGACAGCATGGGAGAGAGCTGCCCCTGCCCCAAAACAACCACGGAGAATTAATGAACAAAAGCACATTTACTTCACCTGCGCCATTGCATGCCTGGGCCTATTTGTTACAGCTGCTCGGCCTGCTGTAACATTTTTCTCCCCGGGGATATTCATTTCTGCTCAGAGGTTACAATAGCAGGGATCTGGAGTCGGCAGATCTGGCTGTGAGCCCTGGCTTGGCCTCCTGCTACAAGTATAAACTTGGGGTAGCTGGTGAACCTTCTGAGCCTTGCTGCAGTGGGCCTCACTCCCATACCCTCCACAGAATGGTTTGGAAAGTTAAATGAGAAAATGTGCTGTATAGTTAACTCATTTCTCAGGCAAGTGTTTGTGTTATTTTGGTTAGTTTGTGATTCTGTGAGTGCTGTATGCGCATGTTAATGTGTGCAGGGGTGTGTGTGTGTGTGTGTGTGTGTGTGTGTGTGTGTGTGTGTGTGTGTTTAGGTGCATATGTGTGTGTCCCATACAAAAGTTAAAGGATAACCTCAAGTGTACTTCCTCAAGTGCCATCCTGGATTTTTGTTTTGTTTATTTGAGATAAAGTTTCTCATTGGCTCAGAGCTTGCCAATTCAGCTAAGCTGACTGGCCTGGGCACCCAAGAAATCCGCTGTCTGTCTCCACTTCCCCAGCACTGGGATTATAGGCACATCACTGTGCCCGGCCTGTTCATATGGGTTCTGGGGATCAAATCCAGATCTCCCACTTGCACAACACACCTTTTACAGACTGAGCCACCCCCAGCCTTTGTTTTACATTTTAACACTTCTGAAACCTGTTTCACCGACTAATGCATCAGCTATGATAGTCTCTTTGCCTTTTCTTCTTTTCTTCTCTTTCTGGGGAGCTCTTGTATGCAAATTGATGGCATCTTGGAGCTGAGGAAAGGCCATTGGATAAAAGTCACAATCAAGACCCAGGAACGAGCAGCTACAATCGATTAAAGTAGAGGCTGAAAACAAGAGGCCTGTGACCAGCTACGGCCCCAATGCATGTTTCCATTGGCTGGATCATTTTTTGTTTGGGGATTTTTTTTTTTTTTTTTTTTAGCTATTTTTAAAATGTTGTGTGCCTGTGTGTGGAAATGTACACATGAGTGCAGGTGCTTCCAGAGGCCAGGAGAGGGAGCTGTCAGATCCCCCTGGACCTGGAGTTACAGGTTGTTAGTCACCTGATGTGGATACTGAGATCTGGACTTCCATCCTCTGCCAAAGCAATGCATACTCTGAACCACTGAGCCATCTCTCCAGGCCCTAGCCTGCTCATTTAAGTAAACTGCCCAAACAGAAAACTAAAAGGCTTCGTGGCACCATCACCTTTTTACAGAAAATAGTTAACTGTGACTTCACTGGCCTTCGGCTCCCTATGGCTGTCACTGGCCAAAACAGCACACAGTGGCCTTCAGTGGAAGCCACTAATCTCAGTGCTTTCTCTGGGAGACCGGCCATTTTACAGCCTCCGTGGGCATTCCACTGTGAGATTGTCGCATGAATGATAGGGATGGAGTGACTGTCACATGTTTCTGCACTTTTCACCAAATTGGGAAGCAGTCTGGAGCAGAGCAGCTTCAGGGGTGCTCCAGCTGCCCACACAGAACAGAGAGCAAGTGTGAGCGGGTACAGATAGCCCTGCCTGCAGTGAGGGGAGCCGCGGCAAAGACCCCTCTTTCTAAGCTCAGACCTGGTGTGGCTCTCACCTTCTTTGTGTCTGGTGAATAGACAGAAGTTCTTAGTTTTAAGATATTCCAATGTGTCCCATGCTTGTGTTTATTCTACTGGGGATAGCAATGATGTCTGTGTGCTGGTGATGCTCTCAGTTGCCCATAAAAATCCATCTCCCCTTTGAAATGGGTCAGCTAAATAACTTGCCTTCCCCACCCGCTCTCCTTGGGGATAATAAAGCCATATGCTACAGCTCAATCTTTTGAGATGTCTAGTGGGAAGAAAGGGACTTTTGGGAAGTTGTTAATTTCCTGCTAGAATGATTGGCTTATTGGTCCTTCTCTTGCTTCTTTTCATGCTTTGATGCCAGCTGGATTTCTTTTCATGCTTTGATGCCAGCTGGATAGATGGAGCTGCAGCAGTCACTTTGCCACCATGAGGCAGAGACCAAGAGCACCGTGATGATGTAAGCAACAGTGAGCAGCCACTCAAAACCAGCGCCTGCTGGTGCTCGGGTGTGACTGTGACATCATGACTCCTGTGTATAGCTTTCTGTGACTCAGAGTCATTTCCATCTTTCCTCCTATAATTCTCCCCACTGTGTTTGCTGGGCTAATCATCCTGTGACCTAACTAAGCACGTGTCCCCATCCCCAGAGGCTTGCAACACCTTCTGTCCTGGCTCTTTAACAAAACATTTCTTTCTTAGATTTATATATTTTATTTTATGTGCATGGGTGATTTGCTTGCAGGTATGTCTAAGCAGCACATGCATGTCTGGTGGCTGAAGAGGTCAGAAAAGAGTATCTGGGCCCCTAGAATTGGAGTTACAGAGGGCTGTGAGCTGCCCTGTGGGTGCGGGGAACTGAACCTGGGTTTTCTGCAAGAGCAACAAGTGCTCAGCCAGTGAGCCGTCTCTCCAGCCCCTCTATCCCGGCTTTCAGAGCCTCCAAAACCCTAGCAGAGCTTCTGTCTCCACTCATGTTTTTAAAAACAACTTGCTTTAATACATAATAACCACACATTTATTGTACCTAATATGATGTTCCAAGTACATGTGAAACAGTGTGTACATATATGCATTGTGTAATTGCTTGTATATTTTTTCCTTTTTCCATTTGTGTGTGTGTGCATGTGGCTATGCATACATGTGTGTGCATGTGTGTGAGCATACGTGTGTGGGAGTGTGTGTGCATGTGAAGGGCCAAGGCTGGTGTCCAGAGTCATCGTCCACTTTTCTCAGTGAGCCACTCACTCATTGGAGCCCGGAGTCCACTGACACGGCTAGTCTGGGTAGCTCGCTTGCACCCAGGCTCCTTTCTCCCTGCCTTCTGAGACTGGACTTTACAGGTGAACCTCCACACCCAGACAGCGTTTGCTGGGTTTGAGGGATCTGAACTCTGGTCCTTGTGCTTACTCTGGCAAGTGCTCTAACCACAGATCCAGCTCTCCAGCCCCATCAGCTGTTTGTACATAAGCAACTGATCTGTTTTGTCTGGCATGCGCTGTCAGTGGTACGGCCAGGAATCAGGGTGACTGGCACATCCATTACCTCAAACATTTAACCAGTTCTCTGTCATGAGAACATTCAAAATCTGCTCTCATATTCTGGACATTTAAAATGCCATTCACAGAGTCAGAGCCAGCCCCTTCTCCCACTGGCTTAGGAGCCCCACAAGAAGACCGACCTACACAATTGTCACATACATGCTTTAGGCCTAGGCCAGTCCCATGCAAGCTCTCTGGTTGTTGGCTCAGTCTCTGCGAGTCCCTATGAGCCCAGGTTAGTTGATTCTGTGGGTTTTCTTGTGGTGTCCTTGGCTGCTCTGGTTCCCATAGTCCTCCCCACCCCCCTTCCACAGGATTCCTTGAGGTCCATTTAATGTTTGGCTGTGAGTCTCTGTGTCCGTTTCCATCAGTTGCTGGATGAAGCCTCTCTGATGACAGTTGGGCCAGCCAATGATCTATGAGTATAGCAGAATATCATTTGACTCTGTTACCTGCTTTTGAGACCCTTTTCTCCTACCGGATTGCCTCATCCAGCCTTAATAGGAAAGGAGGTGCCTAGTGTTACTACAACTTGGTATGACATGGCTGGCCGATATTCACAGGAGGCCTGCCCTTTTCTGAAGACAAAGGAGGAGGAGTGGACGAGGGGGAACCTGGGAGGAGGCACCAGGAGGATAGGAGGGAGGGAGGAGGAAATGTTATCGGGTTGGGGGGAATTAATTAATTCAAAGTAAAATAAAATAAAACTGCATACACTTCCAAGTCACACACAATTCACCCCTCTGCTCCTCATTAGCCTGCTCACCACCCTGCCTGGAATGCCATGAGATGTGCCCATCTGTTGCTGAATTCCACATGAACTGGAATATGATTCACAGGTAAGGAGAACTGAAAGACAGTCCCAGATGTGGGAAGACTCAGTTACCAGAGCACTGCCGCTCATTCTGGGGAAATCCACTTGTGGACATAATGTAGCTGTCTTCAAGGGAACCCACATGAAGAGCCAAGATGACAGGCATCCTGGACCCCAGCAAACAGAACCAAGTCTAAAGAAAAGAAGAAAGTACTTGATAGCTACAGGGGCCAAAAAACAGATAAAGGGAACACATGACCACAAAAACTGAAAGAAACATCCTCAAACCACTGCCTTCTGGGAATACCACTCAGAGGTGGGACCAAGAAAAACCCGCAAATCACCTCCATCCAAACAGCTAGTGATCACCGGGATGGGAAGTCACAGGTGACAAGGCCACGAACAGCCAGCCTAGAAGAAACACAGGTGACTGAGGAATGGCCAGAACACAGATGCTCTACCTTACTAACAATTAAATAGATTTAACTAACAAAAGCACATATGTTTACCTAACAAACACATTTAATTAGCATATGTATTTAACTAACCAATGCACACATATATGTAATATATATTTATTATATATATATTTGGCTGATATGATTAAATTCCTGCATTGCAGTAAAGAAGACAATCTAATAATATTTGATGTTTAAGAGGATGAAAGGTAACACACTCTCTGCTTGACTGTTGGTAGCTCTACAAACAGGTGAAACCTTTGTGGTGTGATCCTCACAGCCTCTATTTTAAAATATGATACATTGGACATCCCCAGACTGTAGGGATCTTCTACTTCCCAACAGGTCTCCACAAGATGGTGAAAGCTCAGTCCACTCAAGATGTGCTGACTCTGACCTGAGGAGAAGGCACATCTTGCCAGGGTGCACAGTCCAAAGTTTGTATCTTTATGATGATGTTGCTTTTCCTTGTGACCAGAAAAACTACTCACACACATGGTTAAACTATTGGGGGATATCTATCCAATAATGTTAGGTGGATCCAACCAACAAACAGTTTGGGTCCGGTGGCCAGAACAATCAGGCCAGCGAAGGAACACCCTTCCTGGAGTACATCTTGTTCCTGTCTGGGTGTGCCACATGTTATAGGCACTCATTAAATGTTTGTTGAATGAATACATTAATGTTGGTCCCCCATTGCCTTGGGAGGTAAAGTCCAAGAGTGTTTGAATGGGCTCCAAGTGTCCGTGTCCAGAGCATCATTTCCACTAGCCACGCTGACGAATTCACTGGATTGGTCTTTGCCATCTCTCCTTCCCTTATACTTTAGCCCAAGCCCTCTTTCCCTCGAGAGAACCAGCCTCTAATACGGCCCCTTCCCTGGGCCTTCTCCATGCTCACTCCTTACCCCAACTCATCTTATATATTAGGTCTTTTTATTTTAAAAAAAAAAAATCCTTTGTAGGTGGTGGTGCTGGTGATAGTTGTGTGTGTGTGTGTGTGTGTGTGTGTTTGTGTGTGTGTATGTGTAGATGATGTGTGTGTGTTGGATGTATGTGTGTGTGTGTAGATGATGTGTGTGTGTGTGTGTGTGTGTGTGTGTGTGTGTGTGTGAATACATGTATATTCATGTATTCTCTCTCTCTCTCTCTCTCACACACACACACACACACACACACACACACACACACACACATATATATGCAAGGGCTAATCTCCAGCTCTTATTTCTTCCATGTAGCTACTAACCTAGAAATATTTATTGATTTCTGATTTCACTAACTTTTCCTTCTGATCAGGAATCATTATTAAACTCTATTTTGAGCTTTATTGCCCACATACATATCTAGGGAGATAGACTTGTGCAAAAGTGGTAAGATGTTTTCCAATGAACACTGGCAAGAGAGTTGGCATGTGGGGTGTGGAAGGGAAGGAGACAGAGCTGGAGGTGTCATCAAGCAATGGTGTAAATCACAGAGAGCAACTGATTTCTTGTTGGGTATGGAGTCCAGTGCCTTCCATATTCTAAGCATACTTCTGAACCACAACCCCTGTGACTTAGTCCTCCAGGGGAACTTTAGGAATGATGTAGATAAGACCATGTATTGACCCATTAGGGTCAGGAGTTTCAGATCCACTGAGTCAGTCATTGATTGTGGCCAACCCTTAGGACCCAGGAATCTCTAGGTATTCTATGTCTAGGACAAGCAGAAAAAGCAGGTCCTAACAGCTTAAGGACAGCCCTTCAAGGGAAAGAAGGGCATGCTAGCTTCAGGACAAGGAGCATACAGGAGCCCACACTAAACAAAAAGGCAAAATAATAAAGAGAATAGGTGGAGTGGAACTAAAGAATCCATATCTCATCTCAGTAACATGAACTCAGTGTCTTACACTGTAGACACACCATGGAACTTGCTGAGACGTAGGCTTTGCCTTCAGGATTCTCTCCCTGATGTCTGGAAATAGACACAACTGCAGATGATTATGTCGCATCCAAGGTGAGGGGTCCAGCAGCAGAGGTGGTGGGTGGGAGCCCAGAGACGACTAGAATCAACTCAGCCACATGCTTCCTGAGCGTGACTTGGGATTTTAGAGGATGAGTAAGGGGAAGAAGGAATTCCCAGCAAAAGGAACAGCATGTGCATGGGCCGAGAAACAGAAGTAAACGTTTGTTTGGAATTGGGGAGTAGCTGGCTGTAACGAGAACACAGGGTGTGGGAGAGAGGAGGTGAACTGGAAGCTGAGGTCATAAAGACAGGCTGAGATGGGGAAGAGCCTTTGACACCTGCTAAGAGACAGCGACACTTTAAAATGAGTCTAGCTATGATTAAAGAGCTATTTTAGGAACAGGGTGACCATATAAACCATGTACTGGGTACCAGATGTTCTGAAAGCCCAGCATCCATGACCCAACCAGAGAGTTCTGTTTCTCTAGCAACAATGATTGGTTCAGGAAAAAGCAGGTAACCATGGCAGATGAAGGAGAGTTGGGTCTGGGGGCTGTTGGAGTTTCTGGAGAAGAGGTTTGCTAAATTTGCATATTCAGTGGAGGAAGGACTGAAGCAATATTTAAAAAAAAAATGAGTGAGGGCTAGGGATATGGCTCACTTGGTAAAGTGCTTGCCTAGGATGTAAGAAGCCCTGGGTTCCACCCCAGCACTGCCTAAAACCAGGTATGGTGGCATACTACTGTAATCCCAGCACTTAGGAGGTAGAGGATCCGAAATGCAAAGTCATCCTCAGCTATATAAACACCTGTCTGGGATACATGAAACAGAGAGAGAGAGAGAGAGAGAGAGAGAGAGAGAGAGAGAGAGAGAACAGACAGACAGACAAAGAGACTGAGAATATAAAGACATATAGTGAGGCCTCTTAGGATACCGGTTCAGTACTCAGTCCAGCTGACAGCAGTATCAGTGCTCTCTATGTGTCTATGAATATGAGTTAATTCTAGGAGAATACTTTGTTCTGAGACATCACCCACATTTTATTATTTTAAAGAGAACAAGTCCCACACTAAGGCTGAGTGTAAGTCTTGCACAATGTGGTAGCATATGATTATAATCCCAGAACTCAGGGGGTGGTGGGGGAGTAGCGCCAGCCTGGGCTACATGATAAGACCCTGTCTAAAAACAACAACAACAAAAAAAAAAAAAAAGCTGAAAACACATTTCTAAACCAAAATGCAAAGAACCCTTCCGGATATGCACTAAAGCATTTCGCGGCAGAGGGTAAATTACATCTGTGTGAGAAGATGTCAACACACCACCAACATGGAATTGAGGAATATCGGGCAATTTGGAACAAGTGGAAAAAGAATGCCCACCACCACATGTGTCCTGTTTCTCAGCTCTGTGTAACTCACCCTGTGAAGAGCAGACCACTTCCTCTCCGGGCCAAGAACTGGAAGCACAGCTAGGCTTTGGGAGAAAGAACGGTGCTTTGGCGATTGTTCCCACTGAAGCCCATCATGAGTGTCTGGACAAGAAAAGGTCCCTGTGAAGCTGTCCTGAACCCCGTTCCTCTGTCAATGGGCATACAGAACCCTGAGGACTTAAAGGACATGAGTCTGCAAAGCCTGCAGAGTAGGAGCTGCCCCTCGAGTTAGCATGGCACAGCTGCTTTCCGGGTAAGAGCATGTGCCAAGAAAGCCAGGAGTCAGGAGGGATTTGGGGAAACTGTTAAATAAAAAAGCAGTCTGAAAGAAATGGACCCTCCATTGAACTCAAGGAAAGGGGAGCCGCAAAGACGAGTCGAGTGGAAGCAGACAGCTGCATGAGTACCAGAGCCCACTGCATAAGCTGAGTTCAGGTTCCCAGCGAGAGTGAGAGGCAGGAGGTAAGAAGATGGAGGGAGTTTGCTGGCCAGCACCCTAGCCAAAAATTCACACTCCAGGGTCAGGGAGAGGTCGTCTCAAGAGGACAAGGTGGAGAGTGGGACACCAGAAGTCTGTCCTCCTGGGGAGGGGGGCGGCTAGACATGTACTGGTATTCATATCCACACATACACATGCGTGTAAGTTTATGTCACACACACACACACACACACACACATACACACACACACATAAAGCAGAAGGAGAAAAACATAAAAGTACAATCATGTTGAGGAAGAGAAAGTGAAAAATGGAAGAATCTTAAATAAGAGCTGTTTATTGAAAGGACTAGTTAATACAACCATGCAAACATGTATGTGTGTGTGTATAATATTTGTGTGCATGTGCATGTAGTATGTGAATATGTGTATATTTATGTGTGTGTGTGATTATGAATGTAACATACCATCTTCTTCCTAACCCACTTCTAAGATCCCCTATTCTCTCCATTATAACTATCACAGAAATCTGATCATCAATATGTTGTTCTAGTCAATCTAATAATGGAATCTAAGGAGAGGAGTGGTAAAGCTGGGTATCTTGGTTTCATTTCCTGTTGCTGTGATTTAAAAAAAAAACTGACAAAAGCAACTTAGAAGAGAAAGGGTTTATTTTGAGTCACAGGTCAAGGTACAATCCCCCACATCGCCAAGGCAGGAACTTGAAAATCTGGTCTCAGTAGACCCACAATTAGGAAGCCAGGAAGAATGAATACTGGCACTCAGCTCACTTTCACCCCAAGATGTCCTTTTCTGGAAATCATCCCCATGGTTAAGAGAGGTCTGCCCATATCAATTAACACTATCAAGACAATCCCCACAGAACATTCTCAGAGGCTAACCTCAGTCTAGATCATCCCTCACAGGTGTGCCCAGAAGCTGGTCAACACCAACCATCACACTAAGGATGACAGTTCATATGGAATAGGGTGATGGCTTGACCCAGAGGGGCTCCTGATGGGAGGGGGGCAGGGGACCACTTCATGTAGAGATGATCCAGATGCAAAAGGACCAAGCAGCATGGTTAAAATTCCCTCTTGGAACCAGCAAGAGAGCTCAGTGAGCAGAGAACTTGCAGACAAGGTAGAGAATCTAAGCTCAACCCCTGGGACTCACATAACTGTGGAGGGAGGGACCTCTCTCCACAAAGCTATGCTCTGGTCACCATGAGTACAGTGGCAGACCCCACCTTTAATCCCAGTACTCAGGAAGTCAAGGCAGGAAGATCAAGAGTTCAAGGCCAGCTTGTGTTACATAATAGACGCTGCATGGGAGGCTGGGAAGACAGCTCGGCAGTCAAGAATATCTGCTGCCCCTGTGGAAGACCTAGATTCAGTTCCCAGCATCCACACTAGGAGCTCACAAACGCCAATAACTCCAGTTTCAGGGGACCCAGCACCCTCTAATGGCCACCAAGAGTACCTTCACACATGGGGTGCCCACCTTCAGAAAGTCAGGCACACAAACCTACACACAAAATAAATAACTCTTTACAAAAAAGAAATATAGATGACTCCATGTAATTAATTTTAAAATATATATTAAAAGGATTAAAATCAACTAAATCTGTGAAATGCCTCAATTAATTTCAAGATTATAGACCTCTTTGCATCATCAAATCTTCTCATCAAAACTCTGTCTCGTGCCTGAATGACTTTCCTCGGAGCCTTTGGTGTTGTTTTATATTGTTTCAGAAGTATCTCATATAGATTTTTTTTTATTAAGCTGTTTGGGGACATCTTTGCATTTTCTGACTTGGAAAACTGAGCGGGTAAAAGAGTAACTCACTGTAGCAACCAGAGTTAATAAAAGCATGAAGACATTAAACTTTTGGGGTAGGAAAGTAGCAAAATTCTGCTCTCAAAAGTTCTAAAAAGACCAGCTCAATTTAAATAAGAAAAATACAGGGACTTGGGAGATAGCTCAGTGGTTAGCCGCTTGCCAAGCCAGGGTGAAGACCAGAGTTTGGAAGCCCAGAGCCCATATAAAGTCAAGTGGATATAGTGGCCTACCTATAATTCCAGGCTCAGAAGGCAGAAACAGGATATCCAAGGCAATCTGTGAACCAAGGCTAGCCATCTTGACAAACTCGGTGTTTGATCAAGAGCCCCTGCCTTACTGAGTAAGAGATATGGTGGATGGTTCCCAGCATTAACCTTGGACCTCCATGTGCATGGGCACCCACCAACACATGTGCCCATACACATGCAGCCACCACACACACTGAAAAAGAAAAAACTAGAAGAACTAGGAAGAAGCCTTCTTGTCTTTCTCTTAGCACATAATAACTCTACATAATGGGTTTCACTGTGACATTTTCATAGATTCATGTAATATATTGATTATTTCCACCACTCTCGCCTCTTGAGTTTCTCACTCCTATAATGCTATTCTTCTTCCCAGCTAGTCCCCTTTCTACCTTCATGTCTCCCCTTTTTTCTTAGACACCTGAGACCAAGTGATCCTCCTGCCTCAGCCTCCCGAGTAGCGCTATGATGTCAAGTGTGCACCACTGTGCTCAGCTTCAGGACGATGGATCTTGAGTGCCTTTCAAGGGCCTGCAAGAAACCCAGATTCGATGAGGGAAAATGTGTAGAGATTTGAAGGCAAAAAACCTCAGACTTTAGGATGGTAACAATTAAAAAGTGATTAAAAACTAAGCTGTCAGCTGGGGGAAACAGTACCCTGCTTCAGAAACCCCTTCATCTACAGGAAGTCTATCTGGCCCCTGGAGGGCTCAGTCGGCATTCTGTTGTGTAAATCTTCCTTTTGAGTCTTTCTCTTTTAAAGGTTTATTTTTATTCTTTTTTTTTAATTAAGAGATCTTTCTGTTCATTTTTACAACCACAGATTCCCCTGTCCTCCCTCCTCCCACCCCACCCCCAGCCTTCCTCCCCAACCCACCCACCCCCATTCCCACCTCCTCCAAGGCAAGGTCTCCCATGGAGAGTCAGCAGAGCCTGGTACATTCAGTTGAGGCAGGTCCAAGCCCTTCCTCCCTGCACCAAGGCTGTGCAAAATGTCTCACCATAGATAGGCACTAGGCTTCAAAAAGCCAGCTCATGCACCAGGGACAGGTCTTGATCCCACTGCCTGGGGGCCCCCTACACAGTTCAAGCTAAACAACTGTCTCGCTTATCCGGAGGGCCTAGTCCAGAACCATGGGGGCTCCTCAGCTACTGGTCCACAGTTTATGCATTTGCACTGGTTTGGCTAGTTGTCTCTGTACTTTTTCCAGTCCTGGTCTCGATATCCCTTGCTCATGGAATCCCTCCTACTCTCATCGATTGGACTCCTGGAGCTCTTGTTCCACACAATAGAAACAGAAGAAGCATTACCAAACTCTTTTTATTTTTATTCTTTTAAGCCATGGTAGAGGTGTGTCTGTATGCATGTGTGATGTGCACATTAGTACAGCAGTGTGTGTGTGTGTGTGTGTGTGTGTGTGTGTGTGTGTGTGTGATGTGCACATTAGTACAGCAGTGTGTGTGTGTGTGTGTGTGTGTGTATGCATGTGGCATGTGCACATTAGTACAGCAGTGTGTGTGTGTGTGTGTGTATGCATGTGTGTGTGTGTGCGTGTGTGTGTGTGTGTGTGTGTGTGTGTGTGTGTGTGTGTGTGTGTGTGTGTTATGCCTGTGGGGACATGCACATGAGTGCAGAGGTGTGGGGGGAGAGGTGTACATGGGGACATGCATATGAGTGCAGGTCCCCGCAAAGCCATGAGAATCTCCTGAAGCTTGAGTTACAGGTGGCTGTGAGCCACTTGACATAGGTGCTGGGTTTGGAATTCAGGTCCTCTGAAGATCAGCAAGGGCTCTTAACCCCTGAGCCATCTCTCCGACCACGGGTCTACCTTTCTTGGTTTTCAGTTTCAAGCTTCTGATGGGAGGAGAGCTGATAATACTTAAGGGCAGGCAAGCTCAGGAATAAGAAGTGTCTCAGATACCAAGGTAAAACATACAGCACGTCCTCCTGGCTCCTGCTGCTTTCAGTGGAAAGTCACTAATTGTGGAGGTCACAGAGCTGTGTGGTGGTTGTTGGCTTCCCACCAGCTTTTCTGGAAAAGACACTTCTGAATGAAGTCACTTGACTCGTGAAAAGCTGCTCTCCATCAGACATTTCCCCATCCTCTAGAAGGAGGCACCTACTCACTCATTGCCTTCCCTTATTCTCTGGGGAAAACACAACTCTTGTATCCAATGATTAACTGTTCCTGTGGAAAAGAAAAACAACGAAACCATAATTCTTAAGTCAAGACTTTCTAACCAATGACTTTACAATCATTTTAAGACAGAGTCTCAGCCGGGTGGTAGTGGCGCACGCCTTTAATCCCAGCACTCGGGAGGCAGAGCCAGGCAGATCTCTGTGAGTTCGAGACCAGCCTGGGCTACCAAGTGAGATCCAGGAAAGGTGCAAAGCTACACAGAGAAACCCTGTCTCGAAAAGCAAAAAAAAAAAAAAAAAAAAAAAAAAAAAAAAAAAAAAAAGAGTCTCATTCTGATGCTCCTGTCCTGGCCCTCAAAGTCCTGAGACTACAGGTGTGCACTAGCCTGCTCGGCTTTAATCACTAACTTTCTTCAGAGTTACAGAACCCAGAACACTCATTGACCTACAGATAGCAGCTGTCCCAATCAGAAAATGAGGCCAGCCCAACTTTTAACTACCCTGTTGTCTGCTTATGGGTGTATCACCCAACATTACCCTTAGGTAAGGCAGTGTTTGTCCATGATGACTTCCATCTTCTTTGGCTTGCTAGCTTTTTAAGTAAATCTTTTTCTTGATTGGACACTTTGTCCTTGAGTCAATGGCTTCTTCCAATGGTGAGCAAGGAACACAGGTTCACAGTTACACCCTCAATGCCTGTTAATGACTCTAAGCTTAGACCCAAAAGAATTCAAGTATACAGACGAGGGCTTTCCTGTCTAGCCTCTGAGCCTCACTTTTTCATCTGTTCATGGAGTAGATGATGAATCACCCCACACAGAGTGTAGCCTGTTGTAGAATATTATTCTAACTGTGTACAGGTGTGTTACATTTGTTTATGCTGCACTTGTTTAACTATGTAAAGATGTGTTGTATTTGTTTCACCTTGCCTGCCTAAGGCACCTGATTGGTCTAATAAAAAGCTGAATAGCCAATAGCTAATCAGAAGAGGGATAGGTGGGGCTGGCAGTCACAGAGAATAAGTAGGACAAGAAATCTAGGCTCAAAGTGGTGTGTTTTATTGATTATAAATAATCAATAAATATCATATTTTTGTTCTATATTTTTAAAGAAATGACTCAGATGTTTAATGTCTAGAGAGAGATCCCAAGGAGGAAGGATGAAAGGAAAACATGCTGGGTTATTGGTGTGGTTCATAAGAGTGTGTGTGTGTCTGTCTGTCTGTGTGGTTTGCACATGTGTGAAAGTGGATATGTACATCTGTGGCTATACATATTAAATCCAGAGGTCAACAAGGTGTCTTTCTTCAGGAACTAGTCATTTTGTTTTTGAAACGAGGTTTCTCACTGCATGCTGGATCTCACCAATTAGGGCTAGACTCTCTGGCCAATGGGCCACTGGGATCTTCACTCACCTGTCTTCACTCACTCTCCAGCACTGGGATTACAAGCATACACCACCACATATAGCTTTTCACATGGGCTCTAAGGACTGAACTTGGATCTTCATGCTTATATAATAAGCACTTTATCCACAGACCCACCTCCACAGCCCTAGTTCATGAAAGTGGTGTTTGCTCCCCAAGTTCATCTCAAGCAGATACAAGAACTGAGACTGAGTGAGTGTGAGTGGCTTCTGTGTCAACATGGTGCTAGAGGCAGGCAAGCAGGAAGCTGAGCACCACACAAGCCAACCAATGTCAGAATTAAGGTGACTACAGACAAGTACCTGAGACCTCAAGACTTGTTCCATACAGGACTTTTGAGTTGAATCTGGAATGGTAAAGGCATGTTTCACCATTGATGGAGAGCTGAAGAGTCCAGTAGAGAACACAGCATAGAACACTCACCCACAGAAGGATGCAGTCATCGGGGTAAAGGAGGGTGTCCACGTTGACTCTTCTCTGAGTGGGCACACAGAAAGCTGGAGGGCTGATCTGAGTGTTGTGAGGGTTTTGAAACAGTGCTGACTCATCTGGCCCAAGGGAATTGATTAAAGGCCCGGGGTCTGGGAAATGACATGTATCTGCATGTGGGTATATGCACGTGAGTCCAGGTGTCCACAGAGGCTGAGGCATTGGATCCCCTGGAGCTGGAGTTTCAGGCGGTTATGAGATGTCTCACATGGATGCTGTGAATAGAAGTCTGGTCCTCTGGAAGAGCAGCAAGGGCTCTTAACCACTGAGCCACCTCTCCAGTCCCTGGCTATTCTTTCTAATGATGCCATTCCTTTGGTTCTAGATCATCTCCCTCCCTCTTCCTCACTAAGGACACTCGTGACACCATTGACCCACCTGAATAATCCAGGATAATTCTCTATCTCAAGGTCAATTGACTGATTCCCTCTGTAGCCTTCACTCCCCTTACTTGTAACGTGACCTATTCCTAAGGCCCAGTGATTAGGACCTGGATATGTTTGGGTGCTGTGTCTGTACCACAGACCAACTGTGGTTCAGAGTGGGACATGAATACCACTCGGTGTGGGTCACAACGATTCCTCCTTCATTTCTAGCCTGAGCTTCTCAGTTGAGAATAACTGTGTATCCCGAGAGACACACAACACCACAGCCTGGGCTCAGGCACAGCAACGGAAAAGGAAGCCCAGGCAGGCTTTCCTGTCATTTTCTTGGTCTGGTCATAATGGTCTCGTCCCATCCTCTGGTTCTGTAACTGGGCCGGAGGAAGATTCTTACAGAGTGAAGGTCGGGGAGGAGGGAGTACCCGGTGCCTTCTCACCACACCCGCCTTCTTAAAAGCAAGGACAATGCACAAAGTCCGAATGTGACCTTCCTCTTCCCATCCTCCCTCACCTGTCCCCCACCAGGTAAATCCATCCTTTGTCTCAACAGTGGACAAAACACAACAGAACACAAAAAGCAGGTGGGAACTTAAGAAACATCCTATGTTTGGGACAACGAAGTCCTGGGGGTTAAAAGCACTGGTTTCAAGGTGACTGGCTTCAGGAGCGTGACTTCTCAGTCCCCTGTTCTCCAGGCTTCACTGTGATGCTGGGAGGTTGGAGTGTTTTCCACCGTTACCCTCCACTGACTATATCTTCCAGCTGTATTTTCAACAGGAGGTTTCTGGTTATGCAATAAGCATCCCAGGATGTGGAAACAGATCAGGCATCAGACAAGGTCATGGTGAGGTCATCTTCATGGTCAAACTGGTTGTAGACAACTTTCTGAGCTTTCTGAGCCACACCGGAACACCAGAAATGTAAAAATGGGGATTTTTGTTTGTTTGTCCATTTGTTTTTAAAGATTTGTTTTATTTTTAATCATGTGTGTATGAGAATGTATACCATGTATGAGAATGAGGTGTCCACGGAGACCAGAGGTGTCAGTTTCCATGAAACTGGAGTCACAGACAGTTAGTTGTGAGCCACATGATGTAGGTTCTGGGACTTGAATTTGGGTCCTTTGTAAGAACAATACATCTTCTTAACAGTTGTTCCATCTCTGCAGCCCCTTTAAAGAATTTTTTATTTTATTATTTCATTTTATTTGTGTATGTGTGTATGTGTGTGTGTGTCGTGTATAGTGTGTATGTGTACAGAAAAAAAGCCCTTGTGCATATGTGCAGAGAACTTGAAGTCAGTGTCTGTTATCCTTCATCACTCTCCACCTTATTTTTTGAGACAGGGTCTCTCCCTGAACCTGTAGCTCTACACTTCCACCAGACTATCTGGCCAGGAAATCCCCAGGATCCATTTGTCTCTACACCCATCACTGGGGTTACACACATACCCCACCATATCTGACTGGGTACCCCACTGCCGGTAAGCCACATCAACAACCAAGACCTGTTGCTTTAGTGCCCTGAACATCCCAGGTGCATTTTCTGCCTATATCCTTCCCAGCAGTGCCATCTGGAACTTGAGTCTACCATCCTCTTATAAACAGCCCATATCCTTGCTAGGTTGGCCCAACACTCTCTTAAACACCCAGAGCTGATCATCATGGCTTCCAGACCCTCAGGCTGTGAATCTGGGGACCTACACAACTTTAAATGAAAAGCTAAGGTGGTGTCTGGATACATGATGACTTTGTTTTCCTGTCACTGGTCCCTAAACAACCATTTAGACTGTTGTAAGTATTATAAGCACCATGGAATGGTTTAAGTACACAGAGGAATGGCTGTAGGTTATGTGAAAATGCCACACCATTTTATGTAAGGAGCTCGAGCAACCCTGAGAGTTAGGACCCTATGCTGGGGTACTGGCATCCATCCCCTTCAGATACTGCAGAATGACCGTAGTACCTGCCCACAATTCTCAGTGTAGAGACTCAAACCCTCACATGACCTACAAGGTCCTTTGTATCTTGGTCTCTTTCTGGCCCTCTCTCTGCCCTTCACTCACAGAGGTCTCCCATAGCAAAAGCTCTGCCTTTCCCTCATCCCAACTGCTCTGGGCACTCATCTGCCTACTTCTAATGACCAGAACTTGGCTTTATTTAGTTGGAGAGATTCTTCTAGCATTTTAAGTTGCTTATCTAGCTCACCTCCTGTCACTAGTTCTGAAACAAGGACCAAGAAGGGTAGATATATGGTACCCCGGCTCCATCACCTCACATGTGCATCATTCCAATGTGTTCAGTGTGGCCCACAGTGGTCACTATTTGGGCAGCTGTGACATTTTATGTGTCTACTGGGCTAGGCTGTATCATCCAGTTATTCAATCAAACACTCACCTGGGTGTGACTGTGAAGTTATGTGACAGATGTAGTCAAATCTCCAATCTACTGACTTTGATGAAAGGAGATTGCTCTCTCCAGCTCAGGTGAGCTTCTGTCTGCTAAAAGCAAAAACTGAGGTGCCTCTAAGAAGAAAAGCTACCTCGGGATTGCCTGTCCTTCCATCTCAGCTTCCAATCTTGCTAGGGTACTCTACAGATAGTGAACTTGCCAGTCCCCAGAATCATATAAGCTAACTCCTTGATATAAATAAATGTGTCTATATCCTTATCTCTCATACCTTTCATATAAAGGTAGGCAACTGTAGATGATAGATTCTTTCATGCATGCAAACATACAGATGGAATATACAAAACTAACTAAACCATAGAATGTCTCATATCAGTTGTCAGTCTCACCATTTTGAGCTTTGCAGAATGCACCTACACAATTAAGATGCTACAATGTTGCTAGGCAATATGATCTTAAAGGATCACTATCCATAAGCAGTCCATTGACAGAGCATTGTGAAATCAAGCGTGACTGTATACAATGTATCCTTCTGGTTCTGGTTCTCACATGCAAGATGGCACCCTTTATCAACTCCCTTCTCTCTGTACCATTTCCTACCTCCTATGCTTTAACTCCCCAAAAATGTAATCAGCACAAAAGTCCTCTTGTCAAGGTCTGCCTCTGAAGAACTCACACTAAGCACCTTCAGGGTCTCCAGTGTGCCACAAATGGTGTCAGCCTGTAGTAGTGTAGGCTGGGTTGGATAATTTCAGTGGACTCAAAATGATGGTTCCTACATGCCAGATACCTGCCCTGGGATGTTTACAGCAAAGGAATTTTTGCATCCTAGGGTGAAGGCCAGAGGAATAGTGTGGTTCCCTCTGGAAGGAACCGTGGGTTGGATGGTTTGCAAGTCAAAGACGCTCTTGCACCTGTCTCTTTTCCATCCTTAAGAACACACCCAGGAGAGGGACTCCTGAGCTGGATGTCTAAGATGTCAAAACAACAGAATACATAGAAAGTGAAATACATACCCCATGCCATGCTGCACAGGATTCAGCCTTCACTGGGGCATGCAATAAATGTGTTACACTAATGAATTTTGGGGACAATAAAAGATCGGTCAGTGTTCCTGTCTTTCAGTGGCTGCCCTGTGGAGGGTGCTTACAATGTAGGTAGGGTGAAAAATAAGGAGAGAATTCATGGACACCATTAAAGTAAGAGTCAAATTAGTAAAAATGTTTTGTTGTTATTGGGGGGCAGGGAGTGGACTGTAACACAAAAACTGATGTAACCTGAGTGTCCACATTTGAGTTAACATGCTGTAACAGGGTGTGAGATGTCATGGAGGTATGCTGGAGAGGGTGCATAGGGAATTTTCCATCACTTTCCAACTGCTCCTGAGCCCTAAGCTATTCTACAGCAGTAATTTATAGTATAAATGGTTATACACTATATTAGTTGTTTGTCTCATTCCTGTGATAAAGTAACTAACAAAAACAACTTAAGCTTCACAGGGAGGCTTTACTGTGGCTCACAGTTCTAAGGGACACAGTCCATCATGGTGGGGAATGCACCACAGCAGCAGCTGTAGGAAGCTGGCCCCAGTGTATCCGCTCAGGAAACAGAGCAAGGAATGCTTAGGCTCAGCTTCTTTCCCCTTGAAATGATGAGCTCAGCAGCTGGAAGGGACAGAGGGTGTCACCGAAGTAGAAGACGAAAGGGCAGACATCCCCTTTGAGATGTGAGAGTGGCACTCGGAGCATGAGGACCTGTGTCCCATCTTCAGCACTACCAGAGCAAAAGCCCTACAGAGGACAGAAGAACGTAGCTCACTCACTGCGTTTCAGAAACATCTGAATGATAAATGAGAACAAGTTAGTGGTCCCCTGGGGTGCGTAACAGGAGAAGGGGTGTTGACTTGCTATGGGACAGTCACATACTCCATCACAAGGGATCTTCCGCATGGTGCCAGTGTTTTTTCATCCTGACTGTACCCAGGTCAATATCCTGCTTGAGATACTGCATTGCGGTTTTGCAAAATGTTACTATTGTGGGAAAGTGGAGTTTGTCTGTGTAATGGCTAGTGCTGACTGTCAATTTGACGGGACCTGGAATCACCTGAGAATTGAGGCACAGCTATGAGACCCTCCCTAAACGTGGGTGGCATCATTCTCTGGACAGGAGTTTTGAACTGGATAGAAAAGAAGGAAGCAGGGTGAGCACGAGCATTTGTCTCGCTCTGCTTCCTGACTGTGGGTGCAATGGGACCAGCTGCCTCAAGCTCAGGCTGCCACAGTTCCCTGCTGTGATAGATGATACCCTGGAGCTGTGAGCTGATGCAAAGCCTTTTGTCGTGGTGATGAGAACAGTCAACTAAGACAGTCTGTATCATTTCTTGAAAGTTCATGTGGATCTATAATTGTCCCAAAGCCAAATTTTAATTTAACTTAATAAGATTCAAGCACCTGGGTCCCAGATCAGAGCAATACAATCAGAACCTTGGGGCTTGGACCCCAGGCATCGATATTGGAACCGTTTCCCCAACAGATTCTCATATGCTGAGAATCACTGCTTTAACAACACATGATCAATATTTTCCCAGGTCAAATAATTCTGCACCACAATCTTCAGTGGCAGTGTCACATTTCAGCATTTGAGTGTGCCAGGATCCGTTTAAACAATGCCCTACTATTTGACGAGTTGTTTTCAGTGTACTGCAGTTATAAATAAATATACTTCAAGATTAATGTTTGGACACATCTATCATTATATCCTTTATTAGAGCATGAATATGTTTGAGGTTCTCAATCCATCGTGCCAAGCTGGCACCAGGGAAGGTTGGGCAATCCCAGCAGTTCCTGTGTATTGTTTCACCAACACAGGATGCTGGAAGCCAGCATCATCCCTCAGATCCATGCCAGTTTTGTGGTGGAAAGTTTCTCTTTCATGCTATAGTGTACATTTTTGAGGGAGGCTTTTTTCCCATGTAATCATTGCCTATGTGTATTTACTTCTCTGTGAATTCACATGACATTCTCATCTTTCTAACAGTGAGGGGGGTTTTCCTGTAAGAGGTCTTGGAGTCATTAAAGGAGGGTCACTCTTTTCTGTCATATATGCTGCAAGGATTTCCCACAGGCTTTCTTTTTCCGTTCTTTTCTTTTTGAGACAGAATCTCAAGGCGAACCTCTAACTCAACCCACAGCCAAGGATGGCCTTGAACTCCTGGCCCTCCTGCCTGCTGGAATTACATGCATATGCCACCATGCCTAGAGCCTTTGCAGAGCTGGGAATCTAACCTAGAGTTTCAGGCATGGTATGTGAGTATTCTACCAATAAACTGTATCCCAGTCTTCAAATTCTTCAATCACCATTTAATCTGGTAATGTTCTTTTAATTTATATTTATTATGTGTGCATGTGTATGTGTGTGTGCATGTCTGTGTGTATGTGTGTATGCATGTGTGTGTGTGTACACGTGCGTGTGTGTGTGTGTGTGTGTGTGTGTGTGTGTGTGTGTCACAGGATGAGAGTGAAGGCCAAAGGACAATTTTTGGAGTTGTTTCCACCATCTGGGATCCTGGGAATTGAACTTAGGTCTTCAGGAACATACAAGCAAAATAAGTAAATGTAATTTGTTTTGGTTTAGAAAGTTGTTTGAAAAAAAAGGACTTTCCTTTGCCAGATGTAAAAGCCTAATATTAGCTGCAATAATTAATTAATATGACATTGGTAGAAAATAAATAAATGTTTGTGTAAGGAACAGACATCTCAGAAACAGACAAAGCCTACAGAGAACTTGTCATACCTTACTATAAAGCTGGCATTAAGGACCAGAGGAAAGCAGGAATCACCTAATTGTTATATTGCAGATAAGCAATATAAGCAAAAGAAATCAGTACCTTCTGTAAAATAAGTTCCAGATTGGGTAAATATAACAAAACCACAAACAGCTTCTAAAGAGTACAGGAAAATCTGTTTCATCTTAGATTGAGGAAACCCTTTCTAAGAGCATCAGCAAAGAGAGACTGGTGGATTCTGCTACACAAACGGGGCGGGGGGCTGGAGGGACAGCTCATCAACAAAGCATGTGCCTTGATTGCCAGAATTCAACCCCCAAACCCACGTTTAAAAAATAACCAGACAGGGTGGCTCAGCCTTGCACTCCCGGCACTGGGGAGGTGGAGACCAGCAGTGAGCAGTCACCCTAGCCTAGTCAGCCAGCTCTGCATTAGTAGGAGACTCTATCTCCAAAATGAAACAAACACAAAAGTTAAGTAGTAGCTAAAAAGTAACACCTAAAATTGTCCTCTGGTCTCCACACACACATACGTACACTCAGATACACACACACACACACACACACACACACACACACACACACACACAGATAAATACACACAAATATGCACACACAGATACATATACACACATACACAGAGAGACATAGATATACATACACAGATAAATATACATGCACATACACACACATGCACACATACAGATATACATACAGATATGCACACACAGATACATATACACAAATAGATACATATACACACAGAGATGCATACATAGACACACACATAGAGACACATACACAGATACAGATACACAGGCACATATACTCATAGACAGACAGACAGACAGACAGACACACACACACACACACACACACACACACACACACACGTCTATACTCATGTCAGTATCCTCAAAAAAAAGTGCAAGAAAAGCCCATCACAAATAGCTCTGATTTGCATGTGATTTGCATGTGTCTCCCAAGCACCTCAGTGTAAAGCTACTAGAACATGCTGGAGCCTTGAAGAGGCAGGGCTTGTGCTGGAGAGATGGCTCAGTGGCTAAGAATACATACTGCTCTTGTGTAGGACATGTATTTGGCTCTCAGATCAGGAGACTCACAACCACCGATAACTCCAGTTCCAGGGGAACACCTTCTCCTAGCTCCTGAAGGCCCCTGCACTCACATGTACATAGCTACACACAGATACACACATGTGCCTGTAATTAAAAACAAAATCACATTTTTTAAAAATGAGGTAGTGCTTAGTGTGAAGTGATTAGGTCATTGGGAACACTGTCCTGGGAAGGACTACCACTGATTATCTGAAGCGACCAGTTTTCATGAGAATGGATTGTAACAAAGGCTCAGCCCTGGCTCCTCAGTCTCTCTGGCTTGCTATTTGATTTCTTCCATCTATGCCCCTTCCATCTTGACACTATCTACCATGAGACCCTCATCATGGTGGGGCAGAAGTCAGCTCTATGCCTTGGACTTACAGAGATATGAACTAAGTAAACTTTTATATAAAGAACCTGGCCTGGGACATTTTGTTATCACAGAAATGTACTCACATAATACATGGCAAATGTTTGCCTTATGTATGAAAACAAGGGTATTCTATAAAAGCTGCTAAAAAGCCAAAAAGGGGGACAGCAAGGTGACTCAGTGAGCAAAATTACCTGCTACCCGAATTCAATTCCTGAGACTCACATGATGGAAGGAGAGGTCTGACTCCTGCAAGCTGTCTCTGACCACCACATATGCACCTTGTCATGCATGTGCTCACCAAGATAAATACATGCTTTTTAAAATCTCATGCTGGTTGGGGAGCAGACGGGCAGGATTTGGCAACATGGCACACACATGTACACAAACAAACAGATAAATAAAGAAAACAAAACAACTAAAAACTTAAAGGGAGGCCGGGTGTGGTGGCGCACGCCTTTAATCCCAGCACTGGGGAAGCAGAGGCGGGCAGATCTCTGTGAATTTGAGGCCAGCCTGATCTATGCAGTGAGTTTCAGGACAGCCAGAAAAAAAAAGAGTGAGACCTTGTCTCAGAAAGAAACGAGGGAAGGAGGGAGGGAGAGGGAGGGAGGGAGGGAGGGAGGGAGGGAGGGAGGGAGGGAGGAAGGAAGGAAGGAAGGAAGGAAGGAAGATAAGTACTAACAACTTGATGGCAAAATGTTCAACCACAATAAATACAAATTAAAATCATAATAAAAGACTTCCAACTTGAATAACAAACATTGGTGTAATTGCAAGAAAGCAAATTAATAAAAGTAGCTAACGTTTACTGAGCCCCATGAGCCAGGAGATCTCACATAGCTTTGGCAGTAGAATTTTCTAGCAAGTATTTGGAAAGATTAATCAAAGTTTTAATGTTTTTGCATAATTTTTACCCAGATATTCTATTATAGTAATGAAGATTTCTACAACTTAGAAATCATATTGATATAATTATTATAGAAGGGAATTAAAGGCTATATATTAGTAAATGCATTATAACAATGGTGGGAATGTATTCTAAGGAAACAATGTGAACAATAAATAAAATCTAGATATTTTATCATATAGTCTTTAGACATTATGAGGCAGGAGGAGCAGAATTTGAGGCAAGCCTGGGCTACAGAGCAAGACTCTATATCAAAAAGACAAAATAAACTAATTTTTAGAACATTCATCAACTTGGGAAACACTAAATACTGTTATTAAATTTGGAGCTCACTAATAGTCAATAGACATATGTAAAGAAAAATATAAACTCAGAAAAAGGAAAGCTTGGGATGCATACCAAACTGTTTACAGTTGTCTCTGGAAGTGGAGAAGGTGGATGGCTTTCATATCTTCTATGAAGTTTTCTATATCTGTAGTTGTCTATAATAAACACTGGTTTGTCATAAAACACTTCTTATTTTTAAGGGCTCAATAGTCACAGATGAAGTCTAGGAACATACTTGATGTGACTGGTATGGGTTTCTATAATTACCAACTTTCAAATGTTTCTAGACATTGTAATTATGAAACAATATGTATCTGTCATAAGCAAAAAATGCAAATGTCATTTAAACAAATACAGAATTTCTGGGCTGGTACCAGGACGTGGCATCTTATATGTGGATTTTAGCTGATCTAGACTCCTTCCAGTTTAGAACACTGGAGAGTCTAAGGAAACCTATGTGATCCCGGATATCTGAACATGGGATACAGTGAGCATCTTAATTCCTAGATCTACAGCTGGGGGAGGAGTGCAAAGGAGAAACTGAGTGTCCATGATGACCAGCAAACTATAGGCAGAACTCCTGGGATGAATAGTTTCCATGAGATTGGATCATGACAAAAGAGCAAGTCTGACCCCGAATCCCTGGATCCGTGTGGTACCTGCTGTAATAATAGGAAGTAGTAGTTAGTAGTTAGTAATTAGCAGCCATTGTGCTAAGCACTATATGCTTTTGACCCTCGTACGAGGTCATGAGTTTGACTGTTTGTATAACTGAAGAATCTGAGACTCAGAGAGGTCTAGGACCCATCCCACATTCCCACAGCTAGTGATTGGGGGCATAGCCTTGTCTGTTGAGCACTCCTGTGTACCTGGTAGAGCTAATCTCTGTGTGCATCTGCTCAGATTTCTTATTGCAAGAACCCTTGTTAAACCTTCCACTGGGTTGGGATGGGTGAGGGGAACAGTCTGGGCCACAAAGAACTAAAGAACAAGTAGAGATTAGGACTGAAGCCAAGCCAAAGTGACAGCTGGAGATGAGAGCTGGCTTCAGGTGAGAGGTGGTGTGGGTTCACGTGTAGAGATCTGAAAGTCCCATAATTTTGGTTATGACAAAGAAGAGATTACTATGTGTGGAGTCTTGGCATCAGTATACAATTGCAGATAGCACAACCGAGTGGCTCCATGATGGTTAGTCTTCATCATCAACTTGAACGGATTTAGAGCCACCACGGCAACATGCCTATGGGCAGGTCTATGAGGGTGTGAAGACCCATCCTGAAGGAGAATGGCACATTTCTTGGGCTGGGGCCCTTGAGATAAAAGAGGAGAAAGTGAGCCGAGCACAAGCATTCATCTCTCTGCTTCCTGACTACGGATGTAATGGACCAGCCACCTCACACTCTGCCACGCCTTCCCTGCCTTGCCAGCCTGCATCCCCTTGACCTTGGACCAGAATAAACCCCTGCTCCTGGAGTTGCTTCTTGTCATGGTTTAGGGTATATTATTGAGGGAAAAGGTAACTAAACACAGCTATGTTTGTGGGGCACAGAATCAAACTGCCTGGATTCAGAGTCTGGCTCCACATCTATCCTATAACATCCTTCCATGCCATTTACTCTTCCTTCTGAGCCTCAGTTTTCTCGTCCATAAAGTGGAGACAATAATAGCATCTACTTCCTTGGATCACTGTAGAAAATAAACACATTTTGGAAAATAATGTAAAGTGTCTGGTAAATAATAATTTCCCAGTTAATTTGAACTCAAAGTTTGTTAAAGGCTCATGGTGAAGCTCAGTGGTGGATTACCTGCCTAGCATGTGTAAAAACTGGGTTTGCTCCTTAGCACTGAAATTAAAAGATTGGTTTTAAAATTTTAATTACATTGTGGTAGGGGAGGCATGTACATTTTGTGGAGGCCTAAAGTCAACTTTCAGAAGTCAGTTCTCTCCATGGAATCTTGGGGATTGAACTCAGGTCATCAGTCCTGGTCTCAAGCACCTTTACCCACAGAGTCATTGTAGGCTGGGATGGCTACCCACTACAAGTCATATTACCATTCCCAAGATTCACTGCTATTTTAAGGTCAGCTAGGCCTAGTGGCACAACCTTGCAATCCTATTTGGGAAGCTGAGGGAGGAAGATCATACCATATTTGTGAAGCTTGCCTTGGCTTCATGGTAAGCTTAGGATTAACCTGTCAACCTAGTGAGAACCTGTCCTAAAATAGGAACAAAAAAGGGCTGGAGATGTGGTCTAATGATGGAGCACTTGCATAATACAATTCCCCAAACCTGCGAAATGGATGAATGGATGAATGGATGGATGGATGGATGGATGGATGGATGGAATAATATTGTTAATATTATCATTTATTGCTATTAATAGTAAAAATTTAAATGTAGATTGGAACTTCTGGGTCAGTAGGGAAGGGGGAGTCAGAGAAAAGATAAAAACAAGACCATAGAGTTTGTGAGAAATGCAGGCTAGTGGCAAGCCAAGGCACTCTCTTGTCTATTAAGGACTCCTGGCTCCAGGTGTAGAGCTAAACTCTGCAGACTCGGCCTCGTTCCTCCTCAGTGAGCTCTGAGGAAGACATAGCTGTCCACCTTGCACAGAAGAGGAAGAAGTGTGGATGCAGGGGGTTACCCCACAGTGGAGAGATAACCATCTGGGTCAGCCTTCTGGAGCTTGACTTTCCAAATTGTTGTGGTCATTTGTGTTTTTCCTCATCCTCCACCCAAGGTAAACACTTTCACGAAGGCTGTGGCCCAGGCTTGTTTGGTAGGCCATCTGACATGGGAACTCTTGCTGATATGTGGACATCTGTGAGTAATTATACATAGACTGAGAAGTGGAATCGCCTGTGTGCTCTCTAGAGCCAACTTCTCATTGGCTTGGTCCACCTCCCTCTACCATTCCTCTCTTCCTCCCCAGGTCTCTCCCCGGAACCTGCGCAAATCAGGTGAGTGACCTTTGAATATTCTTCCTTCATTTTACATAATCTTATTATTTCCCACTCCCCCAAAAGAGCTCTCTTCTTTTATCACTTATACAACTTATTTGTAATTTTACATTTTTATTTTTAAATATTTTTAATTTTAAATTATGTGTATCTGGGGGTGTGAGTATATGCATGAGTGTGAGCACAGTACCTAAAAAGGCCAGAAGAGGGCATTAGATGCCCTGGAGCTGGGTTTACAGGCAGTTGTGAGCCATCCGATGTAGGTGCAAGGGACTGAATTCAGATCCTCTGGGAAAGCAGAAAGCACTCTACACTGCTGAGCCATCTCTGCATCCCCAGTTTGTCTTTTTCAACAAAAATATGGTCATCATCTTTGCTTTCAATCCTGGGCTTGGATCCAAGGCTGCATACAGCTAGGCAAGTGCTCCATCTATCGATAAGCTACATCCCCAATCCAGACCTTTTCCTTTCTTAGGTCGATGAAACCTTTGAAAATCTTTTATATCGTCTTGTATGATGTTAGCTTACTATTGTGCAACAAAGTCACAGTCCCCTGTGTACACTCTGCCAGCCTGCACCCAAGGGTAGTTACCCATCTCAGCATACTGCCATGCACAGGAGGCAAGGACTTCCCTGGACACTGATGCTTTTCTTCTAAGGGATGGGGTCTAAGGAGTGGAGTGTCTCAGCTGCATACTGGCTTTATGTAGCATTTTTAATGTGGACATGAAAAAGAGATCCAGGCATAACTATCAATAATCTCAGTTCCAAATTTTATCTTCTTCCCGCTGCTGGGACAAATCTCCATGAGCCCACTAAGCCTTTGTGGTTTGAATCATCACAAACTTATTCCTTCGTGGTTTGGGGGATCAGAAGTCCTGGAAGCAAGGTGTAAGAAGGGCTGTGTGCTTTCTGGCGTCTCTAGAAGGAAATCTTCTTCCTTCCTTCCTTCTGTAGCTTCTATGGCTGCCTGAGGTCCTTAGTCTACAGCCTACATCTCCGCCCATCTTCAGTGGAGCAGCAATCTCATCCTGCTTCTCTCCTTCTGCTCCTCTGTCTCTGCTACTCAGACCCTCTCGATCACCTCAGCCCACCTAGATAATCCAGACTAATCTCATTCCCGGGTTCTTAGTTTAGTGACATCTACAAAGTCCCTTTAGTTGGGTATGATGACATACACACAGGAGCTCAGAACTTGGAAAGTGGACATCTTGAGAAGAGCAGCATATTCAGAGGTTATGCCATTCAAATGCATAAGAAAAACACCACTCACCTCACTCAACTCTCCCAGAACGATATGCCAAACTCCCATTTCCAGTTTCTGACATATTCTTCTAACGTGTTTTCAGGCTGGAGAGAGGCTCAGTCAATAGTGCTTACGGTGCAAGCCTGGGGCTTGAGTTTGGAACCCCAGAACCCATAAAAAAGTCAGGCACATGCATCTGTTACCTCAGCATTTGGGGTCAGGGTGTAGAGTTAGGCAAATCCCTGGAGCCCAGACAGCCAGTCTAACCAAAGCCACGAATGTCCGGGTTCAGTGTGCGACCCTGTAGGAAAAACAAAGTGGAGAGCTAGTGAGAAAGACATCCAACATTGACATTTGGCCTCCACCTATGCACATTTGCATGAACACCCATACACATGTGTATGCACATGAATACAAACACACACACACACACACACACACACACACACACACACACACACACACCACTCATACAAACACACAGGTAAATAAATGTTTTGTTCAAACTCCAATGTCTGTTTCTTTGTTATCTTTTTCTCACATGAATATATAACATACTCAGTCTTCTGCTCTGACTTCTTTTTACTTAACAGCGTGTCTTAGTGATTGTCTCAGTGTCAGCGCTGAGACTCTGAACCTGTTGGAGGACCTATAGGGGCATCCAGCTCTACAGGTAGAAATGCAACTTACAAACAGCAGGCAAAACAATGTTGGAGAGCATCTGGGATTCAGACAGGTGGGTGGAGGCGCCGTCTGGGATCCCTGGCAACACTGGGAATTCCAGCAGGCGGATCCGCAGCAGCAAGAGCTGTGTCATCAGCTCCCAGGTTTCACAGGCAGGACTGGGTGTTCAGAGAGAAAGGGACCATTGCTGAGAGGTAGGAGGAATTCAGTCCTGGGCAGGTTACCAAAACAGGCACTCAGAACCAGAAAGGACAGCAACCACAAAAACAATTCCACAAATATTTGCTCAGCGGCTGCCCCAGGCCAGGTGTGAGCTGAATGCTGCTGGGCTGAAGCAGCGCTGGGCCTCGTACTCCCACAGCTCAGCCAGGGGAGGTGACAGCTAGAAAGGCTGCTGATAATGCCCCCTCCACCCCCGTGATGGGGAGAAAGGATTTCCTTAGGAGAATAGGGGTGATGATGCCAGGTGTGGTGGTACACGCCTTTAATCCCACTACTCAAGAGGCAGAGACAGGGGGATCTCTGAGTGTGTGAAGCCAGCCTGATCTGCATAGCAAGTTCCAGGCCAGCCAAGGCTACACAGAGAAACCCTGTCTCAAAAAACAAAAACAAAGCAGCAGCAGCAACAATACACAAAACAACAAAATATACACACACAACTAATAAAAACAGGAAACAAATAGAGATGACAAAGAGAGGGAATGACTGCAGGGGCATTCTTCAAGGTTCAGGGTAAGTTGTAACAACCTTCAAATCTCAAAATGTCTAATACAACAAAGTGTGATTCTTACATTAAAATTCCATGCTAGACTGGGCATGGTGGCATACATGTAATCTCAGCACTTAAGAGGCTGAGGCAGGAGGACTGTAGTGAGTTCGAAGCTAGCCAGAGTTACACAGCAAGCTCCTGTCTTTAAAAAATAAAAGAAAGAGGAGGAGGAGGATGATGAGGAGGGAGGAGGAGGAGGAGGAGGAAGAGAAGGAGAAGGAGGAGGAGGAGGGAGTAGAGAAAAAGCCAGAGGAATCATCATTGTCTTCTGGGCTTGTGAGAAGGCTCAGCAGGTGAAGGCACTTGCTAACAAGCCTGATGGTCACCCTCTGACCTCCGTCCATGCATTATGGCACGCCCTCTAACTGGAAAAAAATTAATCTCTTACTGCTGGTTGAAAACAGGTAGATGGGATTTGGCTCCATACCATCATACAGGGATCCAGGCATATACTCGGCTGCCCTGCCCTTCCCCAAGGTGACAGTTCCCATGGGATCCTCTGCATCCCTTTGGCAAAAAGAGAGAATGTGAAGGACAGTGGGAGAGGGTCCCATGGAACAGAGTTTGACCTAAAGTCAGAGTGAGTTGGCTTCCTATCAGCCAGAACTCAGCTTCGTGTACTGACCGCACTGGAGCCCAAGAAATGCAACCCAGCTATGCACCCAAAACGTCAGAGAAGCAGAATTGGTAAATTCATAGTAGCCTGGGCTGCATGAGACCTGAGAGGAAGAAAAAAGTAAGTGTAAGTCAGAACATAAAAAACCAACCAGTTTTGTGTGTGTGTGCGCACCTGTATGTGTGTGTGATGTGTATGTATGTGTTTGTGTGTGCATGCATGTGTGTCAGAAGCTTCCTTTTAGAGGAAGGGAGACTCTATACTGGAGGTGACATGGGAGTTATTGGCAGGATGGGAGGGGGGTTAGGAAGAGCTGAGTTACAGATGGGCCCACACTAGGAGAGACACAAAGCATCCACAGTCTAGGTATCCTGAAAAGAAGGGAGCTCTGCCTTTCTCTAGAGGGCAGAGGCAAACCAGGAGGCCAGTGCAACCACAGCACTGCATCAGGAGGGCAGCTGCCACAATTTCACTGTCAGTATGAGATTTGTAGTGAGTTCCAGGCCAATCTGAGCTACACAGTGAGACTCTGCCTCAAAAAAATAAAATATAGAACCAGGCAGTGGTGGCGCACACCCTTAATCCCAGCACTCAGGAGGCAGAGCCAGGCAGATCTCTGTGAGTTCAAGGCCAGCCTGGTCTACAGAGTGAGTTCCAGGAAAGGCACAAAGCTACACAGAGAAACCCTGTCTCGGAAAAAAAAATCTTGAAAAAATAAAATAAAATATAAATAGTATACAAAGCCACAGAAGCTTTAAAGGTAGGACTGCATTTGTCTTTTAGATAGAGTTGTGAGAGCAGGTGGCATGTGGTGGCTGGCACATGCCTTTAATCCTAGCACTAGGAAGGCAGAGGCAGGAGGATCTTTGTGAGTTCTAGAACAGCAAGGGTTCTGTAAAGAGAGAGAGAGGGGGGGGGGAGAGATTGAGATTCTGTCTCCACTATAGAGAAGAGATGAGGGGAACTGGAGAGGATGCTGGAAGACTGGCTATCAAGTTGAGGAAAACTATGGCCTGGACTATAGGAGTGGCAGACACCAAGAAATAGGATGTAACAGGATTCCAGCTGAATTGGATGCCCAGCGACATGGAGATAACCTGAAGGAGTCGTCTGAGTCCTTAACTGTTTGTACAGAACAAGCACCTGGCTGCTTAGCAGCAGATTGAGGTTCCTTTGCACTGGCTGAGTTTGTGCTACCACCTGAAGGGTTAGAAAGAACCACACATGGCCATCAGTTACCAATGGGTCTAGAATCAAATGGAGCTTTAGGCTGCTCACGGCCATGAGAGTCTATGAATTCAGTGCAGGGAGAGGAGGGAAGATAGAAGAGGATCCAGAACAGATGGCTGTGAAATGTCCACAAGGTGGGCACTGAGGTGGGCATTGAGAGTGGGTGGCAGATGCAGAACACCCACAGTCCCAGCACTTGAGGGCAAACGGAAATGAGGCTGTGACGTCATGGAAGCACGTGTCTCCATTCACTTTCTGTTAACAAAATGCCAGACACTGGGTAATTTGCAAAGAACAGAAGTTTATCTGCTTCGTGGTTCTGGAGGCTTGGAAGTCCAAAGTGACGGCCCTGGCATCTGTGGGCATCTGGTGAGGGGCTTGTGCTGCACCAGAACCAGGCAGGAGCATTGCACAGGGAAACAGAGGCAGAACTCTAATTCAGGCCTCTCTACCTCTTCAGCCCCACCTTATGACCTCATCTAATCCTAATTATCGCCCCAGAGCCCCACCTCTAAAACCATTGACATACGATCTGGGGGTTCCATTTCCAATGCATGATCTCTGAGGGGTGAACATTCCAACCACACAGCACCACGGAAGTTCAACAGTGTAAGACAGAGAAAGAAGTGTAAGACAAAGAAAATGACGGACTATAAATCACCTATCACTTTTGGCAACAAGGAAGTCTAAAGCTGACCTCAAAGACAGGACAAAAAGGGGAGGTGGAGGCAGAAGTGTGGGCGGCCCAATTGAGAGCATTGCCCCATGGCATGTGGAGCCATTCAGGACATTGTCATGGATGACTGGGTATGCCAAATGAAAGCTAGGCTTTTGAGGAGCTTTCCCAGGTTTTGCTTTGTTTGATGTGTGTAGGAGGAAATACCTATGTGTGTATCGATCTGAGTGTGCAGGTGTGTGCACACATGTGTGAACACCAGAGGTCAATGTCAGAAGTCTTCCTCAGTCCACATATATATTTGAGACAGGGTTTCTCACTGGGCCTTGAGATCACTGTTTTGACTAGCAGGCCAGCAAGCCATATGACTCCTCTTATGTCCCCAACACTAGGATACAGGTGCAGGTCACCACATCCAGCTTTTGTGTGGGTGCTAGGGACTCAAACTCAGGTCTCATGATCACACAACAGCCACCAACTGAGCCATCTCCTCAGTTCCTGAGTAGGGGGTTTTGAGACAGGTTCTTTCTGTATAGCCCAAGCTGGCCTCGAACTCATGATCCTTCCATCTTAGCCTCTCAAGTGGTTAGGTTATTTACAGACCTGCACCACCACACGCACTAGTGAACCTTCCCTCCATATCTTGGCATGCTAGAAGCTTTTTGGGACTTAGAAGCCTAGATAACAGAATGGAAGATCCAAATTCATCTCCTGCCCTGGTTTAGGCAGGTGAGGACACAGCCCTGCCTCCAAACATCGTGAAGTGCTCACCCCTGGTGACTGAAGCTCTAAGAGGGGAGGCAGCAGAGAAAGACACAGTAAGTGTGGTGAATGGAGAACAGTGTTGTGAAGAAACCCTACTGGAGAACCAGATAAATGTGCTGGGGGATGGAACTTAAGAAGTTTACCTGGTTAGGGGCCATTTGGATAAAGACCTGGCGGAAATTAAGCAAATCACTTAGCTATCTCTGTGGAATAATGTTTCAGAAAGAACATGAGAACAAAAAGATAAAGGAAACACGGGCTAGAGAGATGGCTCAGCACTTTGGAGCACTTGTTGCTCTTCCAAAGGACCAGGATTTGGTTTCCAGTGTATACACAGTACTCATGACCATCCATAACTCCAGTTCCAGGGGATCCAGTACTCTCTTCTGGCTTGGACTGGCATCTGAATGCACATGTTATACATACATACATGCAGGAAAAACATTCATACATATAAATAAATCTAAAAATTGAAATAAAAAAGAAATATTCACATGTATTGATATTAAGGATGCCAGCCCAAGTGCCCATATGACACAAGATGGCAGAACCATGAAAGAACAGAGCTAGAGCACTGGGGAACTTCGGGACATATTTTATGATGAATGAGATGGAGGTGGACACTGGAGAAGTTCCAGCAGAGAAGGACAGGATTGTGACTTAGGTTCTTCTAGAATACATCTGGATTCTGTGTGGAGACAGGATTAATGTAGAAGGCCTTGGAGGCAGAGAGAGGGACAGAAGGTGCAGAGTGTGATAATCAAGGCTGAGGGGGAAATCTGCAGGTGGAGTGTTGCTGTGCAAGCATGGAAACCTGGGTTCCATCCTCAGAACCCACACCACAGGCTGCATGTGATAGCACACACCTGTCATCCCAGCGCTGGGAGATGGAGACGGGGGAGTCCCAGAAGCTTGACGGCCAGTCAGTCTAGCTAACTAGGGAGCTCCAGGTTCATTGAGAGACCTTGCCTTAAAAAATAAGGTAAAGGGGCCGGCAAGATGGTTCAGCAGGTAAAGGTGTCTGCTGCCAAGACAAACTGAGTCCAGTCTCCAGGGTCCCATATGGTAGAAGGAGAGATGACGACCTCCATATGCACATCAAGACATGGAAACACCCACACATATATGTGCACACAAAGGTCACATACATACATATGCACAAATACATGCATACACATGCACACACAAATATACACATGCACAAGTGTAATAATGCAGCTGAGCGTTGATGAGTAGGGAACAGGCTTCTGCAGCAGAGAGGGGTGCGAAGTAACTCTATTCTAAAAATATCTTGAAGACAGAGCCAGCTGGCTTAGCTGTCTATTGGCTGTGAGAAATAAAAGACAGGTTACCTCCAGAATGATTCAACTATAAAACAGAACAAAATGCCAGACATGCCACAGCATGCTCAAACCTCAAAGCACCTTGCCAAGTAGAAGTCAGATGCAGAAGGCCACAGAGCAAGAGCTTCTATTTAGTGAAGTACACAGCCTGAGTAAGTCGCACAGAGAATGCAGAGCCGTGGGTCACCAGGAGTGAATGGGTGAGACAAGTGAGTGCTTCATGTGACATGAGAATGATAGAGGTCATGGCTATGCAACATGGTGGCTGCATAAAGTGCCACTGAGCTGTCACTTTTGAGTGGGTAACATGCTTGCCATGGAAGCATGAGAATCTGAGCTGGGACTCCAAGGACCCAAGTAGAAGCCAGGCATGTTGGCCATCTGTAATCCAGTGCTGGGGGAAGAGGGGGCCAGATCCAAGTGGATCCCTAGAGTTGGGTGGACAGCCGTAGCTAAAACCAGCAAGCTTTGGGTTCAGTGAAAGACCCTGTCTCAAGAAAGAAAGAAGGTAGACAAGCTGACTCATTAGCTCTGTGATTAAAAGCACTTGTTGCTCTTGCAAAAGGACCTGTGTTCAACTCCCAGCACCCACATGGCAGCTCAAAACTGTTCATAACTCCAGTCCCATGGGATCTGAAGCCCTCTTCTGGCCTTCTCGGGCACCAGGCATGCACAGGGTACACAGACATACATGCATGGAAAATACTCTTGAACATAAAATAATAAATTAAAATAATCTAAAAAAAATTTTTAAAGTAAGGTGGAGAGTGATTGAGGAAGACACTTGAAGTCAGCTTCTGACACACATGCATGCACACACAAACACATACATATACATCACACACACATACAGGCGCGCGCGCGCGCACACACACATACAGACGCGTGCGTGCGCGCGCACACACACACACAAAACTGGTTGGTTTTTTATGTTCTGACTTACACTTACTTTTTTCTTTTTTTTAAACAGAGTCTCACTATGCTGCCCAGTCTGGTCTCAAACTCAAGACCGTTTTGCCTCAGCCTCCCTAGTGTTGGAGTTACAACTGTGTAGTACCACACCAATTTTTACACTTGAAAAAAGACGGCAGTCTATGTAGTGTGAACAGTAAAAATGAAATCAATCATCTAGAGTGGAGGTTAGGATGGCAAGAAGGGTGGTTGGTACAGCAGGCTTGGGAGAAAATTCTAAAGCTGTGCTGGGTCATCACCAGTTACTGCCTGTGAGCGTCCCAGATGTGCTGGGATTTCAAGGAAAGCATCGGAGCTCCCCAGGAGCTCATCTTTGTACTTCCTGGGGGAAATGGACAGAAATAGAATGACCTCATCAGAGAAAAGCAAACAGTTTTACGTGTGGATTGACAAATCACACTTTCTACGTTAGAAAGTGCTGCAGCTCTTTAAAACTATCCAGGCGTGACAGACCTGGAGCCAGGCAGGGCTGGGCACGTCAGGAGGGCAGAGGGTTGGCAGGAGCTAGGAAACCAGGGCTCCCTCTGCCTCCTCGCAGCCCCTGGTCTTCTAACAGATCCGTGTTCTGGGGCCCCTTAGCACTGATTTGATCTGCTGAGGCTTGTCAGTTTGAAAAATCACATCTGGCTGGTGAGCAGGGCAGAACTTCGCCAAAGGAGGAACATGGTGTTTAGAACAACAATTCTGTGTTGCTGGTGTTTATGGGCAATTAATACCGACCACCAATAACAGTAAGAGCTGGTTAGTAAGCCTGGCCTTCTGCCAGGGCATTGCGTTCCTCGTCCAGTTCTGCTTTCACATGAAGCTCCTTCATAGGCATTATAGTTAGGAACCCTAATTTGAACAAGCACTGTTAAGTGAGCTGCCAAAGGATGCATGGCAAGAAAATAACAAAGCAAGGAGCCAACCCAAATATGTCCTACTTGAAAGCCTTCTGCTTTAGAAGAATAAACACAGAAAATTCTGGAAGTTTCCTTTCACCCCATTCTATACTTTATAGCTTGAGAGAGTGGGCTCTAGGACCCTGCAAACAACCATGAGACTCCTGATCAGCCCTCACTACTGGGGTTGGTATGTAATTGATGCATAATTGGTGCCTTGAGTTTGCTGAATGAATGCGTTATGTGAATGAAAAAGCACACAAAGGAATGATTAGCATATGTCACACGGCTCTGTGCTTAGTAATTAGCAAGCCCTTCTCCCCTGCTAAGCTATGAGCTAATGGAGAGAAAAGGCATGTGCATATGTACACTTTAACAATGAAGTTCGCCAGAAAAAACATTCCGAATACTCTTTAAGATACATGGAACCAAGGGTTCAAATCACACCTCCTCTTCTCTATCAGCTGTGTGGTTTTGAGCAAATGATTCAACCTCTCTGTGCTTTGATATTTTGTCTGAAAACTGAAAGAATAAACACACATGCACACTCATTAAAGATGTTTACCAAGATTAGACTAAATAAAATAAGACCCAGACACACTGTGCTGAGTTTCTATGAAGCAACAGAGAAAGAAGTCTCTGCTGTCCCTGGTGGACTCAGGGAGTTTATCCTTGCAACTAGAATAATAAATAGCCTTTCTGAGCTAAGCGCCTAACATACATACTGCATTTGATCCTAACCACACTGATGAGATGGGTGTCATTATTATCCAGTTTTCCTGGATGGGGAAACTGAAGCAAAAGATCAGAGTCCAGAGTTATCTTCAGCATAAAGCAAGTTCAGACACCAGTCTGAGCTACATGAAACCTTGCTTCAAAGCACCAAGATAAATTTAAAAGGGGAGCTTATAAAAGAAAGATTATAAAAGAAGCAACCAGGGTGTAGTCTATGCTGTCAGGGTCACGATTGTTATGTCAGAAAGTGCTCTAGACATTTCAAATAGACATTTAATAATAAAAAAAAATGAATTGAGTATATGAAGGATAAAACAACTTGGGAGCCAACAAGAGACAGAGAAGCAGCCCAGGGCTAGCCTCAGCCAGAAGCTTTCCTGCCGTTGGGGCTCAGGGGCACAGGGCAGGGTGCCTGGCTACCCAGAGCATGGCCATACAGAAGGAGTTAGAAGTAGGATGTGGGGCTGTCCAGGCAGGAGCTGGCAGACAGGGGAGATGCTGCCCCGGGAGGTTGGGGGCTGTGTGAGGATAGAGAAGGGGAGTCGGGCTCCTCCCTGCGCCTTCCAGCAAGCATCTTGTTGATGCCTCTTTGGAGCTCAGTTTGACTAAAGCCTGTTGGCCAGCTTGGAGGAGCACCTGGGAAATGTAGTCTGCTGAGGACGAGTGCAGAGTGGAGCTAAGACCAGCAGGGAAGGAGAGGAGAGAATAGGGCAGACACACACTGAGGTCTGTGTCTTAGCCCAGAGAGAAGGGGGCCAGGTGCCTTCAGAATCCAGGCAGTTCCTACCAAGGCCTGGAGCAAACCGGTTATAAGAAGGAACAAGGAACCACATCTGTCTAACTGGGGCAGCCCTGCTAAGAGTGGCCATGGGAGTCAGCCAGAAGGCAGAGTTCAAAGCTGTCTGATTGTCCTCATGGAAGCTGTGTGAAATCCCAGCACTGGAGAGGCACAGGCCGGAGGGCTACAAGTTCAAGACCAGCCTGGACTACACAGCGAGACCCTGCCTCAGAAATAAAGTTTTTGTCAAGAGTGCTTCTCAGGAGAGACGGGAAAACTCGTCAGGGGCTGGGGAGATGGTTCAGTCAGTAAAACACTTGCCTATGTAAGTGTGAGGACCTGAGTTCAGATCCCCAGCACCAACATAAAAATCTGAGTATGATGCACAAGCCTATAATCCTGGAGCTATGGAAGTAGCAACAGGAGGTTCCCCGGGGATCCAGCTTCAGTTAGAGACTCTCTTATCTCAAAAACTAAGGTGGAGGATGGCTCAGAGGGTAAAGGCGCTTGCTGCCAAACTTGACAATCAGAGTTCAGTCCCCAGGACCCACATGTTGGAAGGAAAGAACTGACTTCCAAAAGTTCTCCTCTGATTTCCACACTCTGGCATGCACACACACATACACACACACACACACGCACGCACGCACGCACGCACGCACACACACACATGCACACCCACACACACAGCAAAATTGTATTTAATAAGGGAGAGAGTGGCTGAGGAAATCTGGCCTCCAAATTCATGTACATACATGTGCATACATCCCCACAAACACATATCTTGTGTATGCACATAAACACACACAAGAAAGAAAATCCTGATTGTCAAATTAATTCCACCACTTTTTAGAAGTTGGTAAACTGGTAGATCTAGATTTGGGAGTAAAGTACAGATCGGCATAGGACATCTCGTTGGGCCAGAAAGCAAAGAGATGACTTGGGGTCACAGCCATGTCAAGAGCACACAGCTAGCCTGACAGTCCCACTTGCTGAAGCTAGATCACATCTGGGTGTCAAAAGTGAAGAAAAGAGCTGTGGGTGTAGTTTTGCTGGTACAGCTGCTTTCCCAGCATGCAACAGCCTCTGGGTATGATCCTGAGCACCCTAGAAAAGATCAGTGAAGGCTGATCGTAATGGACCAATATCTGTCTC